>NC_056669.1:86154684-86199684 GCF_018350195.1 Panthera tigris
TTATAAAAGAAAAACCAAATAGAAATTTCAGAATTGAAAAATACAAGTGCAATTAAGAACTCAATAAACGGACTTTATCAGTAGATTAAATAAACTGAAGAGATTAGTAAATTGACAGAAGAAAATAACCAGACTGAGGGTACCTGGGTGGCTCAGTCAGTTAAGCGTCCAACTTCAGCTCAGGTCGTGATCTTGCGGTTCATGAGTTTGAGCCCTGCATCAGGCTCTGTGCTGACAGCTCAGAGCCTGGAGCCTGCTTCGGATTCTGTGTGTGTGTGTGTCTCTCTCTCTGCCCCTCCCACGCTCATACTGTGTCTCTCTCAAAAATAAAAACATTTAAAAAAAAAAAAAAAAGACTGCAACATGGACAGAAAAGGAAAAAGAAAAATATAGACAAAACACTCAATAATGACATAGGAGATTTGAACAAGATTGACAAAGTTGCCCAAATTCATATTCATAGAACACTGCATGAAAGAAAAAAAGAGTATGTGTTGTTTTCAAGTTCATTTATGCTGGCATATTTACCAAAATTGATTATATGCTTGGCTAGAAAGCAAAACTCCACAAATATTAAGTGACTGAGATTATATAAAGAACATATTATCTGGTATAACAAAATTATGCTTGAATCAATTGTTTAAAGTTAACAAAAAAGAAAATATTTGTAAAAGAAGTAGTATATTTCTAAATAAATCATGAGTCAAAGAAGAAATTACAATGGAAATAAGAAAATAATTTGAACTGAGTGATAATGAACATAAAATATATAAAAATATGTGGGATTTAACTAAAGCCATATGCCAAGAGAGAAGGTTTTAGCCTTAAGTGCTTTATGTTAAAGAAAAAATGTTTAAATTAACTAAATATCCATCTCCAAAAGTTCAAAACAGAATAGCAAATTAGAGACACCTAATGTCTAGAGACACCAAATTAGAGCCACTAAGCCTGAGTGGCTTAGTAGGTTGAGCGCCCAACTCTTCAGTTCAGGTCGTAATCCCAGGGTCATGGGATCAAGTCCCACATTGGGCTCCATGCTGAATGTGAAGCCTGCTTAAGATTCATTCATTTATTCATTCATTCATTCATTCATTCATTCATTCATTCACTCATTCATTCCCTCTCTCTCCCTTCCACCCCTCTCCCCCACTTGCTCTCGCTCTCTAAAAAAAAAAAGAAAGAAATTAGATAAGGAAAGAGCAAATATTAATAAAAGACAAATATGAATAGAGAAAATCAGCAATGCCAAAATTTAATTCCTTCAAAAGACTAACACAACTGATAAACCCTTAGAAAGACTGACCCCAAATTCCTACTCATTCATAATCTCTGCATGAGTTACTCCTTCCATGACGCTTTTCTCATTACCCACTTAGTAAAGTTAGCTATGTCCTTATCCATACTCTCCATATAGTATATTGTGCACTCCTTGCTTATAAGGTTTTATAATCTCTAAAACCTGGCACAGTAAATTCATAGTAAATGTTAAATGAATGACCAAATACAGTCTTACATGCTTAATATCTCTTTAAAATAAAAAAAGAACCCTTAATTTGTACTACAGTGTTTCTTGACTTTCAGTGTTTCAAAGTCTGAATTTTTTTTACAAAATTTTTATTTTGAAATAATTTTAGATTTACAGAAGACTTAAAAAGAAAGTAGAGTTTATATATACCCTTTACCCTGCTTCCATAACATTAAAATCTTACATAAGTAAAGGTAAGAAAATAACATTGTTACAATACCATTAATTAGACTACAGAGTTTATTCAGATTTCACTAGAGTTTATTCATTTTTCCACCAATTGTTCCAGGACAATATGGGACACTATGTTGCATTTAATCATCATGTCTCCTTAAGCTTTTCTTGTCTATGATAATTTCTCAGTTCCTTTTTTTTTTTTTTTTAAGACTTTGACACTTTGACAAGTATTATTGAGATACCCTGTAGAATGTCCCACACATGGGGTTTGTCTGATATTTTTCTCATTATTAGAATACATTTGGGGGAAGAATAGTATAGAGGTAAAGTTTCCTTCTCATCATATCATGAATATTTGATATTCACACAAATTGTTGACACCACATGAATTATTTCTAAAGACATTAATCACTTAGTTAAGGTGGTATCTGTCACGTTTCTGCACAGTAACTTATTTTCCCTTTGTATCATCTAGTCATTAGGACTTAGTGCAAGCAAAACAGGGAAAATTAAACTACACTTCCTTGAAGGACAATTATCAAACAATTTGTGAACAAGTATAAAACCACCACACTAGGGGTTAGATCAGGAAGATGGTGAGGTTGGAGGATCCTGAGCTCATTTCATCCCAACCCACACAATGATAACAACTACATCTGACCAACTAACTCTGAAAACAACCTGAAGACTGGCAGAAGAGACCTTCCACAGCTAATCACAGAAAGAAGCCACATTAAAAAGTAGAAGAGGTGGAGACACAGATGGGAACAAACCCTCAGCAAGACTAACCACAAATGGAAGGGACACTACAGGCATGGAGAAGCAAGAGGATCAGACCTCATACCAGGCACCCCAAGCACTGGGGACCTGCACTGGGAAGATGAGTCCCCATAACACCTGGCTTTGAAAACAAGGCAGGTGCTTAACTACAGAAGCTTTTAAAATCAGTGGGGCTTAACTCTGGGTACTTTAAAATCAGTAGGCTTACCTCCAAGAAAGCCAGAGGGCAATAGGAAACTGAGTGTCTACCCTTAAAGAGCCAGTGTAATGAATAACTTGCCCAAAACACAGCACAGAAGTAGCATAAAAAGCACATGGCGTATAAGTGAAGAAGATTTATTTACTAATCTCAGGATGTACACTGAGGGACAGAGATCTTCAGGAGCTTCTGCAAGAACAAAAATGCTCATGGGCACTATTTCCCTTTCCCTCCCTCAGTCTAGATAGCCAGTCACTTTTGAAAACCAGCACTATCACTCTCCACCTATCTTGCTAGAATGCCCCCCCCCACTTCCTCTGAGGACTCACCCAATCCAACTCACCCTACTCAAGAGACATCCCTCCAAAGCAGCTCCTGACCTGCCACACCCTGAAAGCAGCCCTGGCAGGGACTTGCACCACTCCAAAGTGACTCCTGCCCTGGAGAGATGGGAAGACAACTACACACACCTTTGTATCTGTAGTTATAGCAGCTAAGCCTTTTAGCTGGCTGTGCAGGGAGAAAGTCCTGCCATTCTGAGTGCCCACAGCTGTGGCAGAGAGACTAATTGCCAACAACTAGCCTGACCGCTGCTCCTGCCACCCCTACAAGCCTGGGACAGCCTCAGACATGTCCCTCAATAGTGTAGGGACCAGGAGCACCTGGCTGGTTCACTCGGTACAGCATCTGACTCTTGATCTCAACGTCTTGAGTTTGAGCTCCACAATGGGAATAGAAATTACTTAAAAAACAAAAAAAAACAAAAAATGAAAAACAGTGCAGGAACCGAACCTACCTAGTGTACTCACAGTGAGCAAAACAGGTCACTACAGCCAACTGGACTAAAGACAAATGCAACTCAGCCACAACAGTAGGGCAAATGTAGCCCACATAGGAAACACCCTAGGAATGACTGTTCTGGTGAACAGTGGGCATTGTGCTAGAGGGTACCACAGGACCTTTTCTACACAAGGCCACTAAATTCAAGACCTGGAGATGTATCTGAACCCCCTAATACACAGAAACAAATACAGAGAGTTAGACAAAATGAGGAAACAGAAGAGTATGTCCCAAATGAAAGAATAGGATAAATGACAGCAAAAGAGCTAAATGAAATTGAGATAAGCAATATCCCTGATAAAGAATTCAAAGTAATGGTCTTAAAGATATTATTAGACTTGAGAAAAGAGTGGATAAACTCACTGAGAACTTTAATAAAGAGAAAATATAAAAAGAATCAGAGAGGAAGAATTCAGTAGCTGAAATAAAAAAAAATACACTACAGGGAATCAACAACCGATCAGAGGATGCAAAATAAAGAATCAGCAATCTGAAGACAAGGTAATAAAAAGCAACCAGGCTGAAGAGCAAAAAGAAAAAATAAAAAAATGAGAATAGATTAAGAGAACTCACAACGTTATCAAGTGTAAGAACATCTGCATTATAGGGATCCCAGAAAGAGAAGAGAGAGAATGAGGAGAAGAAATAATAGCTGAAAACTTTCTGAACTGGGGAAGGAAACAGACATCCACATCCAGGAATTACAGACAGATTCTAACAAGATTAACCCAAAGAGGTCCATACAGAGATATGTTAATAATTAAAATGGCAAAAGATAATGATAAAGAATTTTAAAAGCAGCAAGAGAAAAGAAAATAGATATATAAAAGAGAAACCCCACAAGGCTATCAAATGATTTTTTAGCAGAAACTTAGCAGGCCAGAAGGAATTGGCATGATATATTCAAAATGCTGAAAGGAAAAAACCTCCAAGCAAGATTTCTCTACCCATCAAGATTGTCATTCAGAATAGAAGGAGAAACCAGCCTTCTAAGAAATGTTTAAGAAGTACTTAAGAGTGGGGAAAGAAAGGTCATAGCTTAGAAGAAAATTACAAAAGAAAAAATTTTCAAACATATGATAAGGTAGTAGGATTAATCACATATAAAACTAGTATGAAGGTTAAAACACAAAAGTAGTAAAATCAATTATATCTACAAAAATCAAAGGGATACAAAGGATAAAAAGACGTAAAATATGACATACATAAAATGTGGAGGAAGTAGTAGAATTTAGTACTTTTAGAGTGTGTTCAAACTTAAGTGACCATCAACTTACTGTAAACTGCTATACACATAAGATGTTATATATGAACTTAATGGCAACCACAAGTCAAAAAATCTATAATTATAATAGATACACACACACACACAAAAAGAAAGTAATCCAAGTAAAACACTAAAGAAAGCCATCAAATGACATGGGAAGAGAGCAAGAGAAAAAGAAAGGAACAAAGAACTATAAAAAACAACCAGAAAACAATGACCAAAATAGCAATATATAGACAAGTATCAGTAATTACGTTAAATGTAACTGGACTAAATGACCCAGTCAAAAGATGTAGAGGTGACCGAACAGATTAAAAAACAAGACCCATTTATATGCTGCCTAAAAGAGACTCACTTCAGACCTAAAGATACATACAGACCAACAGTGAAGGGCTGAAAAAGCATAGTACATGCAAATGGAGGGGGAAAAAGGGTCAGTGTAGCAATACCTGTATCAGAAAAAATAAACCTTTTTTTAATGTTTATTTTTGGGACACAGAAAGACAGAGTGGGGGAGGGGCAGACAGCGAAGGAGACACAGAATCTGAAGCAGGCTCCAGGCTCTGAGCTGTCAGCAGAGCCTGATGTGGGACTTGAACCCACAAAGCGTGAGATCATGACCCGGGCCAAAGTCGGATGTTCAACCAACTGAGCCACCCAGGCGCCCCTCAGACAAAATAGACTTTAAAACAAAGACTGTAGCAGGGGAGTCACACATTATGCCACAAGTCTCAATAATTTAAAAAAGACTGAAATCATATCAAGCATCCTTTCCGAGCATAATATTATGAAACTAGAAATCAATTATAAGAAAATATCTGGGGGCACCTGGGTGGCTCAGTCGGTTGAGTGCCTGACTCTTGATTCCTACAACAAAAGAGGCAAGAATATACAATAGAGAAAAGACAGTCTCTCCAGCAAATAGTGCTGGGAAAACTGGACAACTATACACAAAAGAATGAAACTGGACCACTTTCTAACACCATACACAAAAATAAACCCAAAATGGATTGAAGACCTAAATGTGAGATATGAAACCAGAAAACTCTTAGAAGAAAACATAGGCAATAATCTCTTTGATATAAGTCTTAGCAACATCTTTCTAGATATGTCTCCTCAGATAAGGGAAAAAAGCAAACTAAACTATTGAGACTACACTACAATAATACGCTTCTGCATAGTAAAGGAAAATCAACAATATTAAAAGGCAACCTACTGAATGAGAAATGATATCTGCAAATAATATATCTAATAAGTGGTTAATATTCAAAAGATATAAATAATTATATTATGTTGTATAGTGACAGATAGTGGCTACACATGTAGTGAGCAAAGCATAAACTTGTCAAATCACTGTTAGACACCTGAAACTAGTGTAACATTAATTACATATATAATCCATATATTTATAGATTTATTTTAAAAGAATGTATATAACCCAAAGCCAAAAAGAACACAAATAACTCAACTAAAAAATGGGCAGAGGACCTGAATAGTCATTTTTCCAAAGAAGACATGCAAATGATCAACAGATACATGAAAAGCTGCTCAACATCACTAATCATCAGAGAAACACAATCCAAAACCACAATGAGACATCACCCTACACTCGTCAGAATGCCTAGGATCAAAAAGACAAGAAATAACAAGTACTGGTGAGGATGTGGAGAAAAAGGAACCCTTGTGCACTGTTGGTGGGAATGTAAATTGGTGCAGCCACTATGGTAAACAGTATGGAGATTCCTCAAAAAATTAAAAATAGAAATACCATAAGATCTAGTAATTCTATTACTGGGTACTTACCCAAAGGAAAAAAAAAACACTAATTCAAAAAGACAGATGCACCACTATATTTACAATAGCCAAGATATAGAAGCAACCCAAGTGTCCACTAATAGGAAGATAAAGAAGATGTAAAAAAAAAAAAATTAAAAAATAAATAAAGAAAGCAGCAACTTATTACTCAACACATCTCCAGAGGTAAGGGAAACAAAAGCAAAAGTGAACTATTGGGACCTCATCAGAATAAAAAGTTCTGCACAGCGAAGGAAACAATCAGCAAAACTAAAAGGCAACCAAGAGAATGGGAAAAGGTATTTGCAAATGACATGTCAGATAAAGGGTTAGTATCCAAAATCTATAAAGAACTTACCAAACTCAACACCCAAAAAACAAATCATCCAATGAAGAAATGGGCAAAAGACATGAACAGCCACTTCTCCAAAGAAGACATCCAGATGGCCAACCAACACATGAAAAAATGCACAACATCACTCTTCATCAGGGAAACACAAATCAAAACCACAATGAGATACCACCTCACGTGGTCAGAATGGCTAACATTAACAACTCAGGCAACAACAGATGTTGTCCAGTATGCAGAGAAAGAGAAACACTTTTGCACTTTTGCAAACTGGTACAGCCACTCTGGAAAACAGTATGGAGGTTCCTCAAAAAATTAAAAATAGAACTACCTTACAACCCAGCAATTGCACTAGTAGGTATTTATCCAAGGGTACAGGTATGCTGTTTCAAAGGGGCACATGCACCATGTGTTTACAGCAGCACTATCAACAATAGTCAAAGTATGGAAAGAGCCCAAATGTCCATCGATGGATGAACGTATGAATGGATGAATGGATAAAGAAGATGTGGTGTGTGTGTGTGTGTGTGTGTGTGTGTGTGTGTGTGTGTGTGTATAATGGAGTATTACTCGGCAACCAAAAAGAATGAAATCTTGCCATTTGCAACTACGTAGATGGAACTAGAGGGTATTATACTAAGCAAAATTAGTCAGAGAAAGACAGATATCATATGACTTCACTCATATGAGGACTTTAAGACACAAAACAGATGAACATAAGGGAAGGGAAGCAAAAATAATATAAAAACATGGAGGGGGACAAAACATAAGAGACTCTTAAATATGGAGAACAGAGGGTTACTGGAGGGGTTGTGGGAGGGTGGATGGGTTAAATGGGTAAAGGGAATTAAGGAATCTACTCCTGAAATCTTTGTTGCATTATATGCTTAGATGTAAATTTAAAAAATAAATAAATAAAAATGAAAAAATAAAGATTTGATATGAATATACAATAGACTACTACTCAGCCATAAAAAAAAGAATGAGATCATTTGGGACCGCGTGAATGGGTTTGAGGGTATTATGCTAAGTGAAGTAATTCAGATACCAAAAGACAAGTACCATAGAATTTCAGTTATATGTGGAATCTAAAAAACAAAACAAATGAACAAAGAAACAAACAAATAGACTCTTAAATACAGAGAACAAACTGGTGTTTTCCACAGGGGAAATGGGTGGAGGGATAGATGAAATAGATAAAGGGAATTAAGATGTATTAAACTTCCAGGTATAAAATAAGTCATGAAGATGAAAAGTATAGCATGAGGAAGATAGTCAACAATGTTGTAATAACATAGTATGATGACAGATGGGGACAACACTTGATTGTGGTGAGCAATGAGTAACATACAAGACTGTTGAATCAGTATATTGTATACCTGAAACCAATATAACATTGTATGTTAATTATACTTCAATTTAAAAAAAAGTAAAAAAAAAAAAACAGTAGGGACACCTGGGTGGCTCAATTGGTTGAGCGTTCAGCTCAGGTCATGATCTCACAGTTCCTGAGTTCAAGCCCTGCATGGAGAAGGCTGCTGTCAGCACAAAGCCCGCTTTGGATCCTCTGCCCCCCTCTCTCTCTGCCCCTCCTTTTCTCTCTCTCTCTCTCTCTAAAAAATAAATAAAACCTTGGGGAAAAAAAAACAGTTAACTTACCAAATCATTTGGGGAAGATATTGTGTGACTACACAACTATTCTGTTTCACCTATAAGTTTCATCCACTAATTTTAGCCTTCATCAGTGGATCCTGCCTGCAGCAATTATTACTGTAATGTTCTTTTTCTTATTTTTTTATTGTTTACTTACTTTTGTGAGAGAGAGAGAGAGAAAGAGAGGGAGGGGCAGAAAGAGAGGGGGACAGAGGATCCAAAGATGGCTTTGTGCTAACAGCAGTGATCTCCATGTGGGGCTTGAATTCAGGAACTGTGAGCTGAAGTCGGATGCCTAACCGACTAAGCCACCCAGGTGCCGCTATTACTGTAATGTTCTAAGGGCAATTTTCTATCTCTCTCCTTTCTCCTACGTTAATTGTAATCTCCCGTAAAGAAGATTTATTGTCTCCCCCATTTATTTCAATCATTTATTTCTATTCGTAGGAAATAATGGATATTTAGTTTATTCTTTGGGTTATAATCCAATACTATTCTTATTTATTTCATTGCCCAAATTGTTCCAGCTTTGTCCATGGGGAGCTCTTTCAGGCTGGCCTCTGTATCCTTCTGACATGTTATTTCATACTTTGCAGCACTACAAGATGCCCAACCCTAGAATAACCATTTCTCCAAGAAGTCCTGGTTGCTTTTATTAATGATATTTAGAACCAAGATCCGGGCACTATATATAGTTGCTGATACTGAGCTGTCACTATTTTTAGGCCTTTCCAGCAGAATATACTAACCCATGTACATATGTATGTCTATAATTCTGTATGTTTCTATCTGCATATAATGAAATCATAAGTTCATAGTGAGACCTCCAACTCTAATCTAGCACCACAGAGCTCATTCTAGCCTCTCCTCTTGCTTATGTGTAACTTCTTCAACAGAGAAAAACATTCTACCTAGCCCTCATTACAGTTTGCCAATTTGTTCAACCCTAGCATACCTGTAGTTTCAGTCTTACTCCCACAAAAAACAAATTTACCAACTAGAGACAGTGTTTATGTACCTTTTTGGTTTTATCCTTATAGTATCTAGTCAAAATACAGTTTCTCAAAGTTACTTAAGTCAACTTCTTTTCTCACCCATTTCTTTCCCTGAAGTGATGTCATATGTTAGTGAAACAGTTACATATATTTTCACAGTCTGCATTCCATCTTGGAATTCTTCTGAATCCTGACTGAATTTTTGCATACTGTATAGTATTTATGCATACTGTATAGTATCACTGTTTGCGGTGTTAGTTTTACAGGTTTTGACAGATGTGTGGAGTAATGTTTCCACCACCACTTTACCATACAGAATGGTCTATCACTTCTCTTCTCTTATGCATTCCATTTATAGTCAATCCCTATCAACACCCGGTAACCACTGATTTGTTTTCATCCCTATAGTTTTGTCTCTTCCAGAATGTCATATAAATGCACTGGATAATACAACAGCTTCTTGAATCTGGCTTCTTCCACTTAGAAAAAAATCATTTAAAATGTAATTCACTTAAGATTCACACTTTCATTTTGAAGATATTTTGGAAGAATAGAATTCTACATTGTTAGGTATTCTTTTAGCACTTTAAATTCTCATTTGTCTTTTGGGCAGAATGATTTTTATTGAGAAGTCCACTACCAATTGTATTACTGTGCCTTTGAAACTAATGGATATTTTACCACTTTGGGCTGCCTTTAAGATTTTCCATTTGGTTTTTCAGTAGTCCTATGAAACATCTGGGAGTGATTTCCTTTGTATTCATCACACTTGGGTTTTACAGAGTTTTCTAAATCTGCAGGTGGCATTTTACTATTATCTACTATCATCCAGTTCTCTAATCTTCTCTTCTGCTGTGTCTAAGGAGCTGTTAAATCTATGGGGTTCTTAATTTGGAGTATTGTATATTTTACTTACAGAATTTCCATTTGATTATTTTTTTTTAAGATTTCAAGCCTCAGATAAAATTCTCCATCTCTTACCTTTTTTTCTCAATTCTAATTTCTTCAATGTATTAATTATAATATAAATTTCCTTTTCTATTTAAAATGCCCATTTTCTATTTAAATTCTAATATCCAAATCACATATTGTTTTTTATTGTCTGGTTTTTATATTGGTGTTAAAAGATAACATACTATCTCATGGCATGCCAAATACTTTATATAATGATAAAAAATTTTATTTTTTTATTTATTTAAAAAATTTTTAATGTTTTATTTATTCTTGAGAGAGAGAGAGAGAGCATGAGCGAGGGAGGGGCACAGTGAGAGAGGGACACAGAATCCGAAGCAGACTCCAGGCTCTGAGCTGTCAGCACAGAGCCTGACATGGGGCTCGAACTCACAAACTATGAAATCATGACTTGAACCGAAGTCAGACGCTCAACTGACTGAGCTACCCAGGCGCCCTGATAAAAAAAAAAAATTTAATGTTTATTTATTTTTGAGAGAGAGGGAGAGTGTGTGAGTGGAGGAGAAGTAGACAGAGAGGGAGACACAGAACCTGAAGCAGGCTCCAGGCTCTGAGCTATCAGCAGAGAGCCCGACGCGGGATTTGAACTCACATACCATGAGATCATGACCCGAGCTGAAGTTGGGTTAACCAACTGAGCCACCCAGGCACCCCTATGATGTTATATCTTTTACTGTAAAACAGCCTCAAATTACACAATGGGTACAAGAACACTATAAAGAACTTTTACTCTTCTGAAATAACCATAGTTAATGGTTAAATATATATCCTTCCAGAACTGCTTTCTGTGACTATACATTTACTTTTATTTTTAAAAAAACAACTTGCATTTTTCACTTAATGATATACAAGCAGCCCTCAAAATTCCAATACACACAAATTTCAGTTGCCTTATTTGGTCAAACACCATCAGTTCCCCAGCAACATGGTTCAAATTTCAGTTGAACAAGACTGTGAGTAATTGCACAAACTTCACTGCTAACTCTTCAATCCACAAACTGCTTCTAAATAACAGATCATGATCCGTGATCAATCATGTCACTTATCTCACAGTCTGTCAATGACTAGTCATGTGTGTCTGTTAGTCAGTCTATGCCAAGACAGTAAAGCATGTAAGGTGTTTTCCTTTCTTGTCTCCTAGTGATAAATCCACATAACATTTTATAAAAACAGATAATCCAAAAAGGGAATTAGCCAAAAAAATGGAAGTGCAGAAAAAGAAAAAATAACCTTGGAAGTAAAATTCAAATAAAATATAAATGGAGTTACAGAATAGCTACATTGTCAGTCCATCAATGGGATATATTAATAAACTTACAATTATAATATAGTTACATATCTAATAAAGGAATGTGATTCATATTACCCTGTAAGTTTTATTATAATTTGAGCAAAAATATAATATGGTATGTTTTAGATTTTTAAAACATACTGTAAAATTCACACTTAATACTTTCAATAGAAGAGAATACTCTGAAAGAGAAACATGAAGTAGAAGTGGGGAAAATACACATAAGTTAATTCTGACTGCAGTGATAGCTTATATATTAATTATTAACCTTTGGTTATGTAAGACTACTTTGGTTTCATAGAGTTTATTCTTAATACTTTTCATTTGGGTTGTGAATGTTCATTTCTCGCTAATTTTTCAAAATAAAATTAGATTTGTCAACCCAGTAATATTCTCCAAAAAAAGCAGTTTAAAACATTTTTAAAAATTAACATTTTATTTATCTTTTATTTCTCCATGGAAAGGTGAAATTTTATGGTACTATATATGTACCTTTAGAAAATCTCTATGGTCAATTGGCCAGTTTGCAATACTATTTTCGTGCTCCTTTCATTTTGGTAGACACAAAATTCAATACGATCATATACCTCTCTATTTTTACTTTGACTTCAGTCTTATTGAGAAAGACTATCTGATAGATACCTGAGCTGAATTCCATTTTTGTGCTTTTATATTTTACTGAATGATTAGCTGTAATTATTTCATGTGAAAAAATATTCAAATTTAAATGTAGAATATGTGTCAACCGTTTGTGGAATTTTTCTTAAGTTTAAATATGTTCCTCTGGAAAGCTTTTTTTAATAAAATTATTTCATACATCATTGCATATGCATTCAAATATATATATTATACATTCTAAATACTGGAATAAAAATCAGATTGCTATAAGAGGAGGGGGAGGACAAGGAGGAATTGAAGGAGGAGGAGGAGGAGGAGGAGGAGGAGGAGGAAGAGGAGGGGGAGGAGGAGGAAGAGAAGGGGGAGGAGGAGGAGGAGGAGAAGGAGAATAGCTGACCATAATAATGTTAACACTACTGCCATTTGAGAGACCCTAGAAACGAAGCCAGAGGAACAAAGATAGACATATCAACATAAATGAAAATTGGGGCGCCTGGGTGGCGCAGTCGGTTAAGCCTCCGACTTCAGCCAGGTCACGATCTCGCGGTCCGTGAGTTCGAGCCCCGCGTCAGGCTCTGGGCCGATGGCTCGGAGCCTGGAGCCTGTTTCCGATTCTGTGTCTCCCTCTCTCTCTGCCCCTCCCCCGTTCATGCTCTGTCTCTCTCTGTCCCAAAAATAAATAAAAAACGTTGAAAAAAAAAATTAAAAAAAAAAAAAAAAAACATAAATGAAAATTGACTGTGGAAGGGAACTGAGTGTGATAAAAAGGATGAAGATGTCCCAGAATTAGTAATGCCAGCAAAAATAGCACATTGAAGGAGTTCTCAAAGATATGTGACAATGTTATAAATGCAAAAGGTAAAAGATGGGAAGCTGATCCAAACCTGAACAGGAGTATTATAATTTGCAAAGGCAGAGAAATAATGCTAACTCCATATTGTGAGTGACACAGCAATAAGGTAAGCACTGTCCAAGTTATCATGATCAGTTTTTCACAAAGAAATAAAACACTTTAATCCTCAATGTATCTAATGTTTTAAATTATAGTATACTAAATATTTTTTTCATTTTTCTTTATAATAGAAGAGAGTATATAATGTTTCCAAAAATATTTTTAAGTCACAGAACAATCACAAATTTTAATTTTTTTTTAAGAAAAAATTTTTGCTTGCAGAGTCATTTTTATGGTCCTACATACACTACCATGTACCATCTACATCTCCCATGTTAGTGCATATGTACCTCCCTTACTCTTTTTAAGAGCTACATAATATTCTACATATCTGATTCAGTCACTAATTCTGCATATCAAACCCTAAAACCTAGTGATTTAAAATAACAATTTATTGGGGTGCCTGGGTGGCTCAGTTAAGCATCTGACTCTTGGTTCTGGCTCAGGTCATCATCTTGCAGTTTGTGAGTTCAAGCCCTACATCGGGCTCCGTGCTCATGGTACAGAGCCTGCTTGGGATTCTTGCTCCCTCCCTTTCTGCCCCTCCCCTGCTCACTCATTCTCTCTCTCAATCGCAAAATTAATACATCAACTTAAAAAAATTTTTTAAATAACAATTTATTAAGCCTCACAATTCTATACATTGACTGAGCTCAGACAGTTCTTCCGCTTCACGTAATATGGATCAGGTTACTCATGCAGAGGCATTCACCTGGTAGCTTGGCTGGGGCTGCAATGATCATAATGTTGTCCCACTCCAGTGTCTCTCCTCATGTACCTTCCATCATTAAATAATCTGTTCTGAGTTTACGGCATGGCAACTGACTTCCAAAAGGGTATCTTCCAAGAGAACAAGCTCTAATGTACTCATCGAGTCTCTGGTTTGTTTCATGCTTATGAATGTATCGTTTGCCAAAGCAAGTCACATGACCAGGACTAAGATAATATGGGAGTAATCTACTCAAGGGTATGAATACCAAGAAGTATCATTTATTGAAAGTCACTAATGTAATAGTATCACTTATTTACCCTCTGTTACTAGACATTTATACTGTTTATAATTTTTCCCATTAAAACACTATAGGATATTATCATTGTAAAAATCTTTACCCAATTAAGCCCACACAAGATATTATCCTAGATAAAAGTATAAATTCTTCATACTTAACAATCAGGAAATTCTACATTTTAAATTTAGAGAGAAGTTAATTTCTATTTATCATATGTACTAATTCACATCAGTAAAGAAAGGATAGAATAATACTCCTAAAAAATCTTGCCAACACTGGGGATTGTTCATCTTTTTTATGTGTTTTCACGAATTTGCATTTATTTTATTAATAGTAAAGTGAAGCATATTTTTGTATATTTTATGATTATTTATGTTTTCACTTTTTATTTTTCTATTGTGGTATTTTTGATTTGTATGTTTGTAAGTAAGATATTGATCCTTTCTTCAATTTTGCATGATGCTAATATCTTGTCTCAACCACTGGTTTTTAAACTTTGTTTATGGCAGATTTTATCCCATAGAAGCTAATAATTTGTATGTCATCATATCTAGCCATTTTTTCTCTCAGGTAAGCTAATCTCTATTCCTTAGACTACAAAATTTATGTCTTATATTTTCTAGCATATATATACTTTTCTTGGCATTTTACTTTTTCTCCTAAAAGTTATTTTTGCATGTGAAGTATTATGAATTATCCAAATGTCATTTATTGACTGACTATCCTTCTTTTCTCCCACTTGATTTATTCTTTAACTGATTTACTTATTCCTACAACAGCATCACATTTTTAATTATTATAGTAGAGCATGTTTTAAATATCTAATAAAGCAAGTAGCACTTCATTCTTATCTTTTGAAAAGGTTCTTGTCTATACTCATACTTTTTTATTTTTCCAGTTTCATTGAGATATAACTGACATATAATGATGTATCAGCTTAAGGTGTACAAGGCAATGATCTACATACATAATCATACATTTTTCTTATGTATATAACTTTAGAATCATCCTGTCAAATTCTGAAAAACATCCCACTGGGTTTTGATTGACATTCCTTTAAATTTTTAGATGCTATCTTTATCTGTTCAATCTGCTAAAACAAAATACCACAGACTGGGTGCTTATAAAAAACAGAAATTTATTTCTCACAGTACTGGAACCTAGAAGTCTGAGATCCGGGTGCCCACATGATCAGGTTCTGTTTCTGATGAGAGGTGCTCCCCTGTTCATAACCTCACATTGTATAAGGGGCTAGGGAACTCTGTTAGGGCACTAGCCCCATTTATGAAGGCTCTATCCCTCCTGACTTAATCACCTCACAAAGACCCTACTTCCTAATACCCTCATACTGGACATTAGGTTTCAACATTTGAATTTTGGAGGACACAAATATTCAGACCATAGCAGATTCTTTTTTTTTTTTTAATGTTTGTTTATTTTTGAGAGTGGGGGTAGGGGCAGAGAGAGATGGAGACACAGAATCTGAAGCAGGCTCTAGGCTCTGAGCTATCAGCACAGAGCCTGACATAGAGCTCAAGCCCACAAGCCATGAGACCATGACCTAAGCAGACGTCAGACGTTCAACCAACTGAACACCCAGGCTCCCATAGCAGATTCTTTGAAGGAACCACAGAAATGAAAAATATAGTTATTGAAATTTAAAACTCTAAGCAATTAGCTAGCAAGTAAAAACATCTGAAGAGATAATTAGGAAACAACAAAATGAATTACACAGAATGCAATAGAGAGGCAAATAGATAAAAAATATAAAAGAGTTAAGAATCATAAAAGATAAAATGATGTGGTCCAGTATGCTATCTAATGGGAGTTCCAGAAGAAGACAACAGAAGATAGGGGAGAGTCAGTACTCAAAAAGATCATGGGTGAAAATTTTCCTAAGATTCAGGAACCAAAATGAGTCTCACAAAATGTAAATAAATTCTCACCTAGACTCATTAAAACTGGAGCCAAATAAGGGGAAAAGAAGCTCTAATGAGCAAATAGAAAGAAACAGAGAGGCAATTAAATGAACATCAACTTTCTCAACTACGACAAAAGAATTCAATAATCTCTTTAAAATACTGACAGAACATAAATGGCAATCTACAAATCCATGGCAAAATAAAGACATTTGAGGGAGAAAGGAAAGAGAAAAGAAAGCCTTGAGTTTACTATTAACAGACCTGTCAGTATTAAAACTAATTAGAAAAATGTAGATTAGCTGGGCCAGTTTCTGGAATACACAGAAGACAGCATCAACATTTTTACCAGGATAAAGCTTCAGAGACAGCTAAAACCTAAAATTATTCTTTCTTTACAGCTATTTGCAATATCAAACTGAAGATAATTTATGATTGCATATTTTCTCTCTACTATTTGGGATGATACAAACCCTATTTCTATTGATTTGCTGATTATCCTGAAAACTTTAATATGCCTACATAACTAAACAAAGTCTACAGCTGGTCAATGTCTTATTTCCTAAACAATACAAGGACCTAACAATCAATTCCATCCAAGCGCATTAATAATTGTAGTTCAGTATTTTAGTTCTCCCTTTTTTAGCTTTACAAATTAAATACAATTATTACCTTTAGTTGCATATTTTTTGCTTTCTTTTTAAAATGCTAAACAAAAATATTTCTTCAGACTACCATGGGGAAATATTAAAATTTTTCAATAAAGACTGAAGAGAGCAGAGAGGGCATGTGAGGTAATCAACATCCCATAAATAGTTCCCAAATAAGATCTCTTGCTTAGTATGTCATACATGCCTCCCAACATTTTGTACAAAATATTCCCATAGCTTTATTCATAATAGCCAACAACTAGTAACCACCTAAGTAACCATCAACAGATGGACCAACTGTATTACATTTATACAACGGAATAGTATTCTGCTATAAAAAGGAAAATCTACTGATATGTACAACACAAATTCATCTTTAAAATATACTGTGAATAAAAATAAAATAAATAAAATATTATACTGCATAAAATAAGCCTTATACATAAGAACATACATTATAATGATTCCTTTTACATGAATTTCTGGAACAGAGATAAACTAATCCATGGTGGAAAAAACTGGAACAACAGTTGACTCTGAATGGATAAGGATGAGGAATAAGTGACAAAGGACATGAAGCAACTTTCTGGGGGAGTTAGTAATGTTCTATATCTTGACAAAGAATCAGATGACATTTGTTAAAACTCATGAAATGGTGCAGTTAAGCACTATACACTTCATTGCACAGTTGACCTTTGAACATGAAGGTTAGGGGCACCAACCCCCAGCACAGTTGAAAATCTACATATAACTTTCCACTACCCCAAAACGACTACTGATAGTCTACTACTGACCAAAAGCCTTACCAATAACATAAACACTTTATTAACACATATTTTGTTTGTTACATGTATTATATACTGTATTCTTCCAATAGTTAGCTAGAGAAAAAAATGTTAAGAAATTTATAAGACAAATATGTTTACAGCATTGTACTGTATTTATTGAAAAAGAAACTGCATATAAGTGTACTTGTGCAGTTCAAACCCATGTTCAAGGGTCAACTGTATATACACTTTATATTAAAAGAAAAATACATAAATGCTGAACTTCAGTTAATGATATACATACTAAAGTATACTCATTTCAAACTTACATGGAAATGCATCAAAAAAATAAGACCAATGATAGAAGAATATATATGAGACCAAGAGTAGAATCTGGGCAGTGAGTGTATTAGATTCCCATTACTGCTGTAACAAACTACAGCATATTTTTTGGCTTAAAACAGCGCATATTTATTCTATTACAGTTTGGGAAATCAGAAGTCTGATATGTTCTTAACTAAAATCAAGATGTTGTCTGGACTGCAGAGCTTCTGAAGTCTCCACAGAAAAATTCCTTGCCCCTTCCAGCTTCCACCTGCATTCCTTGACTCATGGCTTCCTTCTGCCATCTTCCAAAGCAGCGGCATAACACCTTCAAATCTCTTTCTGACCATGTCCCTACTTCTGTCATCACATTTTTTTCTCTGATATTGATTATCCTGCTTCTTATTCTAAACCTTTGTGAAGACATTGGGTCCACCTGAATAATCTAGCGCAATCCCTCCATCTCAAAATTCATAATTTTATCACATCTGCAAAATCCCTTTTGCCATGTAAGGTCACATATTCAAAGGTTCTCAGGATTAGGATGTGGACATCAGTGGGATACCATTATTCTACCTACCATGGTGGGTATATGGGTGTTTACTATGCAATTCTTTCACCATTTATGTATTTTTGAAATTTTCCTAATAAAATATGAGGGAAAAGTTAAAATCCAGCAATAGGGATAAAGTGTTGCCACCATACTAAATCAACATGTATCTTCTTCCAATAAAAAGGAGGAATTTTTCCCCTTCTTACAAATAAAGTTCTTTCAATAAAGAATGTTATTAAAAGTCGTATTTACTGGGGTGCCTAGGTGGCTCAGTTGGTTGAGCATCAACTTTGGCTCAGGTCATGACCTTAACGGTTCCTGAGTTAGAGCCCCACATCAGGCTCCATGCTGTCATGGTTCCTGAGTTTGAGTCCCGCATCAGGCTCACTGCTATCAGCATGGAGCCTGCTTTGGATCCTCTGTCCCCATCTCTGACCCTCCCCCCCACCCTCTCTCTCAAAAATAAATAAAACATTTTTTTAAAGTAGTATCTAGTTCTGCATTTAGCTATTAAAAACACCATTTCTATTGCTACCCTGAAATTTTCAAAAGATTTTTAAGGGAAGTTTATTTTTTTTTAAATGGAAATAGAAACAGACCAAATATAATGCTTAGAACATAGTAAATCATGAATATGAGGTTTTAAATTGTTACCTAGAGTTGCTTTAACTTAGAAAAGATACCACTTTAAGCTATTTTTACAAAAATCACTTTTTAATGCTTATCCAACACACCCTTTTTAAGCAGGATTTCTTCTTTATTAAATAGGCTTTTGTTATACAGATAATAAATAGCTTTTATATAGGATGATCATGGTAATTAAATTTTCTTAATATAACAAATTTCAATATTTTTAAATCCTAGAACAAAGTTCACATAATAAAAATGTTGTTTCAGATCTTTTCTCACAGCTCATTTCCAAGAAATCACCAAATTCTATTGATTCTCCTTCCTATCTCTCCTCTTCTATCTTCACAGTTATATATAAATCCTAATGACCTCATCCCTAGATTATAATAATTTTATAATTTATTTTCTTCTCTCCAAAATTGTACCAACTCCAATCTATCTTACAGAGAGTTAACAACATATGCTTCAAATTTAGACACAAAGAGTCTCAGAAATGTAATGCTTTTAAGGAGTTTTGAACAATACATATCTGCTGAAACCAAACATCTTTTACAATTTTATGCAGATATGCATGTGTCCCTTGGAAACAGCACTCCTGTACCCTTTGGGTAAATACCTACTAGTGCAATTGCTGGATCCTAGAGTAGTTCTATTTTTAGTTTTTTGAGGAACCTCCATACTGTTCTCCAGAGTGACTTCACAAGTTTCCATTCCCACCAGCAGTGCAAGAGGGTTCCCCTTTCTCCACATCCTTGCCAGCACCTGTTGTTTCTTGTGTTGTTAATTTTAGCCATTCTGGCAGGTGTGCAGCGGTAGCTCATCATGGTTTTGATTTGTATTTCCCTAATGAGGACTAATGTTGAACATCTTTTCATGTGTCTGGTAGACATCTGATGTCTTCTTTGGAAAAGTATTTATTCATGTCTTCTGCCCATTTCTTGACAGGGTTGTTTGTTTTTCAGGTGTTAAGTTTGGTAAGATCTTTATAAATTTTGGATACTAACCCTTTATCAGATATGTCTTTTGCCAATATCTTCATGAGCTGTATTGTGAGATCTTGGGGTGCCTGGGTGGCTCAGTTGGTTAAGGGTCCAACTCTTGATTTTGGCTCAAGTCATGATCTCACAGTTCATTAGTTCGAACCCCACACTGGGCTCTGCACTGCGAGTGCAGAGCCTGCTTGGGATTCTATCTCCCTCCCTCTGTCCCTCCCATGATTGTGCGTGTGCTCACTCTTTCTCTCTCAAAATAAATAAGTAAACTTTAAAAAAAGAACCGTAAGATCATGACCTAAGAAGAAATCAAGAGTCAGATGCTTAACCAACTGAGCCACCCAGGAGCCTCAATCCTACTTCTGAAACCAATAGTGTACTGTATATTAACTAAAATATAAATAATAAAAAAAATTTTAAAGCATTATAAAAATGAGCTTACCCTTCTCATACGTAATTCTTCTAATGCTTCCAGCAAACTTGTTTTGAAATCTAGTAGCTGAATAGAAAACATGGTCTCTGAAGAACTTTGAAGAGCAAAGGTAGAGGATGATGAATCAGTCTTAAAATGATTCTCCATATTAACATTTACTTCCTGTAATATAAAAAGGTTTTAACTGAAAAAAATCATTTATCTAGGTTTTTCAAGTAAAAGTACATTTACCATAAAGATATAACCACCTGTATCCCATAATACTTCAGGTTTAGCACTGAATAACAGTTTTGTCATCAATACTATTCTAATCTTGACACCACTTGTGTTTTGTGATGCATCCATAGTTTCTGTGGCTGAGGCTTTTTGTTACCTTAGTACCTGCACAAACTAAATTTTCTTCCCCTAAACACCACATCTTAAAAGCTGGATTCCTAAATTGCAGGCAAGGTGTGACCCTTCAGTAACTGCTTCATACCAAGGCTGCCAGACCATGTGCTTCCTAACTTTGCCTTGATATATCGCATTTTGTAAGGATGCTATGAATACTAATAGTATTTCAATCTTTAAACCCTACAGAGTTGAAAGAAAAAGAATGAAGTAACTGCCTTTTACTAAAAGCCAAGACTTAAATATCTTTCTCAGTATGAGTCAGGCTACAAGAAACTTCTCTTTTCAACTTTTCATAATAATAAATATCAATTCACAGGTAGTTGGAAAGAAATGTACAGGGTGTCCATACACCACTCAGCCTCTTCCAATGTTAAGATCTTGCATACCAATAGTACACTATAAAAACTGTATATCTGACTTTGGTACAATACACAGAACTTATAAAATTCTTCCACCTATACATTCACTCATTTGTGTGTGGGTGTGTGTATAATTCTGTGCAAGTTTATGTATAGCTTCATGTAGCTACCACTACAATCAAAATATAGTACTGTACCATCAACAGTAGCTCCCTCATGCAGCTTGTTTCCATACCCACTACACTACTCTGTTCTCTATTTCTATAATTGTTTATTTCAACAGCATTATACACAAAATGGAATCCTACATCACGTAACCTATTAAGATTGAATTTTTTTCAGGGGTGCCTCACTGGCTCAGTCAGTAGGGTATGTGACTCGGTCTCAGGGTTGTGAGTTCAAGCCCTACGTTGGGTGTAAAGATTACTTTGAAAAATCAATGAATCAATCAATCTCATCTAATTTAAAAAAAAAGACTAGATTTTGTTCACTCATGATAATTACCTTGAGGTTCATCCAAGCTGTTGTATCAACAGTTCACTCCTTATATTGCTGAGTAATATTCCATAGTATGGACGTACTATGGTTTAACCATGCACTCACTGAAAGACATCTGAGTCATTTTCACTTTGGGCTTTTATGAATAAAGCTACCATGAACATTCATATACAAGTTTCTACATAAGTTTTCATTTCTTAGAGATAAATGTCCAAGAGAACAATTGCTGGGCTGAATGAATACAGTCCACTTTTAGTTGTGAAAGAAACTACCAAACTATTTTCCAGAATGGTAATACCGTTTTACAGTCTCACTGGCAATGTATCAGTGATCCAGCTTCTCCAAATCCCCACCAGTGTTTGGTGTCATCACTATTTTTTTTATCCTAGCCATTCTGATAGGTATTATATTAGTAAGCATTATCTAAAGAAACAGAGCCAGTAGGATGTTTATGTACAGAGAGAGAGAAAAAAAATTCATTTTAAGGAACTGGCTCATGTGAGTGGGAGTCCAGCAAACCTGAAATCCTCTGGGCAGGACAGTAGGCTGAAGACCCAAATAAGAGATGATATTTCAACTTGACCAAAGGCAGTCTCAAAGCAGACTTCCTTTAGGAACATGAGTTTTTCCTCTTAAGAACTTCTACTATTTGGATAGGAACACCCACATTATGGAGGATAATCTGCTTTACTGAAAGTCTACTGATTTAAATGCTGATCTCATCTAAAAATTACCTTCACAACAATGTCTAAACAGGTGTTTGACTAAATACATTTGATCAATATATTTTTTTGTATTTTTTTAAAATTAACTTACCCTAGGGCACCTGGGTGGCTCAGTTGGATAAGTGTCAGACTCTTGATTTCAGCTCAGGTGATGCTCTCATGGTTCATGAGTTCAAGCCTTGTGTCAGGCTCTAAGCTGACAGTGAAAAATCTGCTTGGGATTCTCTCTCTCTCTCTCTCTCTCTCTGTCTGTCTGCCCCTCCCCTACTCTCTCTCTCAAAATAAACATTTAAAAATAATAAAATAAAATAAAATAAAATAAAATAAAATAAAATAAAATAAAATAAAATAAAACTGGCTTACCCTTCATAGCCTAGCCAACTTGACACATAAAATTAACCATCACAGGTGTGCATGCAAGAAACTTTCTAAAAGGGAAATTTCCATTCCTGAAAACGATGGGCTACATTAGTTGGATAAACCCTCCAGCTAAAAACAATTACAATTTTGAATAAAATATTTTTAAACCTTCCTAAAAGTATCAAAGACCTAGCAAAATAGTAAAAAATTATAAATCTAAATTCTAAAAAGACCATGAGCCAAGAACTAAGCTGAACAGAGAAAGCCATGTTCATCCTGTGGGTATCTGCCAAATTGAGTAAAATTAAATAACAACACTGATGACCTCTGGTGTGAGAGACAGGGAGTGCAAACCTAGGGTCTGACAAAGTATGAAGTCTAATAAGAGACCTATTATAGTAAACAGAACTCAGAAGAGTTAAACTCACTTAAGGTTGAAGCAAAAATAACCACCTTCTATAGGATAGCTGCCCAGGTGCCAAGTAGATAAAGCATAAAAGAGAAGAAAGGGAGGCGGAGATATGAAGAAAGTAAAAACTGTCTCATCCCAGAAAGATGCCATTAACTTAATTTCAGATAAGTCTGTTAACAAAGGTGGTTTCATAGGACTGTGAAAGAAACCTCAACTTATGAATAGGATCTCAAATGTTTTCAAACTGGTAGTGCCCATAAGAATCTAGCAGAAGCAAATAAAAATTCTTTCTAGAGAAATGTAACTTTATTGTAGGTACTCAAGAAATCTTTAAAAATTATTTTTCAAGGACAACGAGCAGCACATAAAGATAATCAGGCATAGGACACAACACTGCATTATGAGAACAGGCAGAAAAACATTGATAATAGAAACACACACACACACACATACTGCAGATTTTTCCATTATCACACAAAAGAACTTTAAAACAGCTATGGTTACTATGTTTAAAGAAATAAAGTCAAGGTTGAAACTATTTGCGAAGAAGAGCAGATTTTTAAAATATCCCAGTATAATCTCTAGATAGAAAAAGTATATAATCAACAACTGATAACTCAATATGTTTGGCAAAGACCGTACATAGCTGAAGAGAGATTTAGTGTACTATAAAAAAGATTAAATACAATATCAAGGATGCAGCAAGAAAATATAAAAATGGAAACTACAGAAAAAAAGGTTAAAAAAGAATATAAAGTCAGAGGGTGTAACAGTTCCAGAAAGAAGAAGAGAGAAATAAAGAGACATAAACTATATTCTGAAGAAATAACAGCTGAGAATTTTCCAGAACTAAAGTAAACACCAAGTTTCAGATCAAGAAGCTCAGTGAATCCAAAAATACTTCATTTGATTTAATCCTGACTGAAAAGAAAACAGCATATGGGATGCACTGAGAAACTGAAGAGAAAGGAGTCACCAAATTCTTTGGTTCATGCGAGTCTCCATCCTTTAATACTGTTTTATTCTTTTTTATGCTTGCTTTCTAGTTCACTCCCAATCTTTACAGATCACCCCTAATGCTTTTGATATGCATCCTTAAATCTATAGTTATCCTTTTAACACACATAGTGTTATGTGTGTATTTAATTCACATAAATTCTATTATGCTATACAGGAAAAAAAAAGAATTGTAGTGAATCCAAAATGTATTTTAAAAACCCATATCTACAAGTGACAGAAAAAAATATGAAAAAAAGAAAATATATGAAAAAAATCTTAAAAGATTACAACTAAATCTCAAAGGACTTAAAGCATATAGATATTACCAAAACAAGGAAGCAAAGAAAATATGAGAATGAAAAATTACAGGCCAATATAGTTCACAAAATAAATCCTAATTCTACACAAAATAATAGCATACTGAAAGTGACAACAGATAAAAATAATATATCATAACCATGTTGGGTTTCTCGCAGAAATCTAAAGTGTAACATTAAAAATCAATCATTATAATTCTCTACATTAAGATGGTAAAAGAAAAACAATTACATGATAATAAAGAAAAAGCATGTGAAAATACACAACTGCTCAAAATATTAAAAAAGAAAACTCTCAGGGAGTTCCTGGCTGGCTCAGTCAGTAGAGCACGTGGCTCTTGATTTCAGGGTCATGAGTTCCAGCCCCACACTGGGTGTAGAGACTGCTTAAAGAAATAAACTTAAAAAAATAAAAAGCTCTCAGAAAACATAAGCAAAAGAGAGCTTCCTTAATTTGGTCAGCAGAATCTATAAAAAAATGTTCAGCAACATCATACTTAACAGTGAAAAGTTGAAAGCATTCACCCTGAGATCAGGAATAAGGCAATTTTCAACATTTTATTAAAGGTAACACAATAAGAAAAAGAAATAAAAAGTACATAGACCAAAAAGCAAGAAATAAAACTATAATTAACTAATGAAATAATTGAGAATACAGGATATCTTTTTAAAACTACAGATTAAGGGGTGCCTGGGTGGCTCAGTCAATTAAGCACCCAACTCTGGGTTTCAGCTTGGGTCATGATCTCATAGTTCATGAGTTCGAGCCCCACATTGGACTCTGTGCTGGCAGTGTGGGGTCTGCTTGGGATCCTCAATCTCTCTCTTTCTCTCTCTCTCTCTCCCTCTCCCTCTCTCTCTACCCCTCCCCTGCTCACATCTCTCTCAAAATAAATAAATAAACTTAAAAAATAAATAAAACTACGGATTAAGTATTAGAATTAATAAGAGGATTTAACAAACCAGAAAGAAACAGAAACAATATACAATAAGTCAACTATATTCATATACACTAAGAAAAAAGCTTGGAAATAAAATTTAAAATAACATTTGTGGGGCACCTGGGTGGCTCAGTCAACTGAGCATCTGGCTTTTGATTTCAGCTCAGGTCATGGTCTCATGGTTCATGAGATCGAGCTCCACATCAAGCTGTGTGCTGCCAACACAGAGCCTGCTTGGGATTCTCTCTCTCCCTCTCCCCCTTCCCCTACTCACGCATGTACTTGCTCGCTCTCTTTCTCAAATAAACATTTTTTTTCAAAATCAAATCAATCAATAAAAAACATTTGCAACACTATAGCATTTATAACACTAGAGCAATCAAGACAGTGTGAAGATAATGCAGGAGAAGGAAACAGACCTATGAAATGCAACAGGAACATATATACAGGGGTCTGGGTTCCTGTTGCATTTCACAGGTTGCATTTCAATTACATAATACTGAATGGTGAAAAGCTGAAAGTTTTTCCATTAAGATTAGGAACAAGACAAGGTTGCCAACTCTCACCTTTTATTCAACATAGTATTGGAAGTCCTACCCAGAACAATTAGGCAAGAAAAAGAAATAAAAGGTATCCAGATAGGAAAGGAAGAAGTAAAACTGTCACTATTTGCAGATGACACATATATATAAAACCCTAAAGACACGACCAAAACATCATTAGAACTAATAATTCAGTAAATTTGTAGGATATAAAATCAACGTACAAAAATCCGTTGCATTTCTATATGCTAGAAAGAGAAATTAGGGGGCACCTGGGTGGCTCAGTCAGTTAAGCGTCCGACTTCGACTCAGGTCATGATCTCACAGTTCATGAGTTTGAGCCGGGTGTCAAGCTCTATTCTAACAGCTCAGAGCCTTGAGCCTGTTTCAGATTCTGTGTCTCCCTCTCTCTCTGCCCCTCCCGGCTCACTCTCTCTCTCTCTCTCTCTCTCTCTCTCTCTCAAAAATAAATAAGCAAAAAATAAATAAATAAATAAAAAGAGAGAGAGAGAGAGAAAGAGAAATTTTAAAAATCTCATTTACATTTCATCAAAAAGAATAAAACACTTAGGAATAAATTTAACCAAGGAGGCAAACCTGTACACTGTGTATCTGTACACTGAAAATTATATGACACTGATGAAAGTAACTGAAGAACACACAAATAAAAGCAAAGATATTCCATGCTCATGGATTGAAAGAATTATTAAAATTTCCATACTACCCAAAACGATCTACAGATTTAACACAACCCCTATCAAAACTTCAGTAGCATTTTTCACAGATAGAACAAACAACCCTAAAATCTGTGGAACCACAGAGACCCCAAATAGCCAGAGAAATCCAGAAAAAGAAGAACAAAGCTAGAGGTATCACACTTCTTGATTTCAAACTATACCACAAAGTTATAATAACTGGGGTGCCTGGGTGGCTCAGTTGGTTAAGTGTACAACTCTTGATTTTGGGTCAGGTCATGATCTCACAGTTCATGGGACTGAGCCCCAAATCAGGCTCTGAGCTGACAGCGCAGAGCTTGCTTGGTATTCTGTTGCTCTCTCCCTCTCTGCTCATACTCACTCTGTGTCAAATGAACATTTTTTTAAAAGCTATAATAAAACAGTATGGTATTGGCATAAAAACAGACATACAGCTCTCTAAAGTTGAGTCAGTTTCTTAGTTTGCCTCCCTCTTTTTTTTTTTTAAACATATAGGTCAATGGAACAGAATAGAGAATCCACTCAGATACGGTCAATCAATTTATGACAAAGGAACCAAGAAAATACAATAACAACAGTCTCTTTATTAAATGGTGCTGGAAAACCTGGACAGCCACATGCAAAAGAATGAACCTGGACCACTATCTTACACCATACACAAAAATTAAAATAGATTAAAGACTTGAACATAAGATCTGAAATGATAAAACTCCTTGAAGAAAACAGGTGGTAAGTTCCTTGATGTGAGTCTTGGCAATAATGATTTTTGGATTTGACACCAAAAGCAAATAAAAACAAATGGGAATGTATCAAACTAAAAAGCTTCTGCACAGCAAAGGAAACCGTCAACAAAATGAAAAGGCAATTTATCAAATGGGAGAAAAGATTTGCAAGTAATATCTGATAAGGGATTACTATCTAAAATATATTTAAGGGGCGCCTGGGTGGCTCAGTTGGTGAAGCGTCCGACTTCGGCTCAGGTCACGATCTCGCGGTATGTGAGTTCGAGCCCCGCATCGGGCTCTGTGCTGACAGCTCAGAGCCTGGAGCCCGTTTCAGATTCTGTGTCTCCCTCTCTCTCTGACCCTCCCCCATTCATGCTCTGTCTCTCTCTGTCTCAAAAATAAATAAATGTTAAAAAAAAATTTTTTTTTAATATATTTAAAAACTCATACAACTCACTAGAAAAAAAACAATATAATTAAAAAAAAATTTTTTAATGTTTTTTTAAAAATTTTTTTTAACATTTATTAATTTTTGAGACAGAGAGAGACAGAGCATGAACGGGGGAGGGTCAGAGAGAGAAGGAGACACAGTATCTGAAACAGGATCCAGGCTCTGAACAGTCAGCACAGAGCCCGACGTGGGGCTTGAACTCACGGACCGCGAGATCATGACCTGAGCCAAAGTCGGACGCTCAACAGACTGAGCCACCCAGGCGCCCCTTAATGTTTATTTCTGAGACACAGAGAGAGAGACAGAGCATGAGCAGGGGAGGGGCAGAGAGAGAGGGAGACACAGAATCCAAAGCAGGCTCCACACTCTGAGCTTTCAGCACAAAGCCTGACGCAGGGCTCGAACTCATGAACTGTGAGATCATGACCTGAGCTGAAGTCAGACGCTTAGCGACTGACCCACTCAGGCACCCCAGAAACAATCCAATTTTTAAAAAATGGGCAAAGGATCTGAATAGACATTATTCCAAAGAAGACACACACATGGCCAACAAGTACATGAAAAGATGCTCAATATCACCAATCATCAGAGAAATGGGTATCAAAACCAAAATGAGATTATCACCCCACATTTGTTACAATAGCTAAAATCAAAAAAACAAGAAATAACAAGTGTTGATGAGGATGTGAAGAAAAGGGAACTTTTGGGCACTATCAGTAGGAATGTAAACTGGTGCAGCCACTATGGAAAACAGTATGGAGGGACCTCAAAAACTAAAAATAGAACTATGAAATGATCCAACAATTTCACTTGAGTATTTATCCAAAGAAAATGAAAACACTAACTCAAAAAGATGTATGCATCCCATGTTCACTGCAGCAGTATATACAACAGCCAAGACATGAAAACATTGTAAGTATCCATCAACAGATGAATGGATAAAGAAAACAGTATGTTTTTCAGCCATAAAACAAAGAAGGAAATCTTGTCATTTGCAATATCATGGATGGACCTTGAGGATGTTAGGTTAAGCTGAAATAAATTAGACATAGAAAGACAAATACCATATGATCTCACTTATATGTGGAATCTAACCAACAACAAACAACAAAAAACAGAGATACAAAGAACAGATTAGTGGCTGCCAGATATGGGGGTGGGGGTAGGTGAAATGGGTGAAGGAGGACAAAAGGTATAAACTTCCAGTTATAAAATAAATACATCACAGAGATGTAATATACAGCATGGTGACTATAGTTAATAATACTGTATTATCTATTTGAAAGTTGCTAAGACTTGGGAATGCAAGCTGGTGCAGCCACTCTGGAAAACAGTATGGAGGTTCCTCAAAAAACTAAAAATAGAACTACCCTATGACCCAGCAATTGCACTACTAGGCATTTATCCAAGGGATACAGGTGTGCTGTTTCGAAGGGACACATGCACTCCCATGTTTATAGCAGCACTATCAACAATAGCCAAAGTATGGAAAGAGCCCAAACATCCATCGATGGATGAATGGATAAAGAAAATGTGGTATATATATACAATGGAGTATTACTCGGCAATCAAAACGAATGAAATCTTGCCATTTGCAACTATGTGGATGGAACTAGAGGAGATTATGCTAAGTAAAATTAGTCAGTCAGAGAAAGACAAATATCATATGACTTCATTCATATGAGGACTTTAAGATACAAAACAGATGAACATAAGGGAAGGAAAGCAAAAATAATACAAAAACCGGGAGGGGGACAAAAATATAAGACTCTTAAATATGGAGAACAAACAGAGGGTTACTGGAGGGGTTGTGGGAGGGGGGATGGGCTAAATGGGTAAGGGGCATTAAGGAATGTACTGAAATCATTGCTTCACTATATACTAACTAATTCGGACGTAAACTTTAAAAAATAAAAAATAAAGTAAAAAAAACCAAGATTTTCTTCTGAATATTTTTTATTAGAGAATTACGATAATATAAATGATTGATTTCACTGTTGATTAATGGGTACACTGCTAAGGAATATAAACATTGCTGATTAACTTACCCATAAATAATATATAGTGCAATATATTAAATTACCCACAAAAATAAGGAAATAATAAATCTTAGCATTTAACATTATAAAAATATAACTCAATATTAATTTCAAGATATGTTAATAAGATGGACTTGGTAGTGAAAAAAAAAGGAAATTCCAGCTTTTCCAGAATAGCTGAGCTCAGCCCCATGCAAACCCACCAACTGGATAAACGTGTATCAAAGAGCCTATATGAAACAAGTAGATAAACACCCCTAGTCAATCCACATAATTATGAGGAATAATCAGTTATTGTTGTTTTAAGTCACCAAGTTTGGGTTGGTTTGTTATTCGGCAATAGGTAAGGTAACTAACAGAAATCAATATTGGAAATGGAACGATGCCAAACAGTGATTTGATAGTTCTGCATGTTATGCTACATTCACCACAAGTGTACTTACCATCTGTCACCATACAATGCTATTACAATACCACTGACTCTATTTCCAATACCATGGCTTTCATCCCCATGACTTACTCATTCCATAACTGGAAGCCTGTAGCTCTCATTCCCCTTTACTCATTCTGCCCATTCCTCCATGTTCCTCTCCTCTAGCAATATTAGTTTGTTCCTTGCAATATCTTTGCTTCTGCTTTTTTTTGTTTTGTTCATTCTTGTTTGTTCTAATGGTACTGGTAGAAGCACTGCCAGCTTAGACTATAAAGGACTGAGATAATTCAAAATGAAGAGGATTCTAGGCCACCAAAGTTCTACTTGTAGGAAACAAGACTGAAGCAACTACTCAGTTGCAGATCATTCCTTATTTCGTTTGCTTGTTTACATTTATTTACTTATTTAATTTTTTTAATGTTTATTTTTGAGAGAGAGAGACAGAGCATGAGCAGGGGAGGGGCAGAGAGGCAGAGAGAAAGAGAATCTGAAGCAAGCTCTGTGCTGTCAGTGCAGAGCCAGATGCGGGGCTCAAACTCACAAACCGAGATCACGACCCAAGCTGAAATCAAGAGTCAGATGTTCAACCAACTCCGCCACCCAGGCGCCCCATCAGAGACCATTTCTTAAGGAAAATAAAGAACCTTTATAAGAGCTGAGCTAAGAATCCAGAGGTAGAGCCAAGAAGAAAACAATGGACTAGCAGAACACCTGGAGGGAGCAGAATGGCGAATGCTCTACTGTCTCCATGAAGAACAACTCTACTGCCTTCCTTTACACTACACACAATACTTCACTTCTGATACTTCTAGTCATCAAATGCATGGAGGGTGAGGGAGAACCCACACCAAGCTTTTCTGTGACACCAGCTGGGTGACCTACATTTCAACTTAATTCTGACACTATCTACCTGGAGATAATATCGGATCAGATCCCAGAGGTTAAGGGTTCAGTTCTACAAGACTTGCCCCCATCATGACTTCAAATGCCAAATGCAAGTCCAGATTGCCACCTGTACCTCTAAATGACTGGCTACAAATTGGAGGTTTCCATGACCCCCTCCTCAGGTTTGATTAATTTGCTAGAGCAGCTCACAGAACCCAGAAAAACGACTTACTTACTAGATTACCAGTTTATTACAAAGGATATTAAAAGTTACAAATGAACAGCCAGATGAAGAGATACATAAGGAGAAACCTAGAAGAGTTCTAAGCACAGGAACTTCTGTTCTTATAGAGACTGGAGTGCACCATCCTCTTGGCACAGACATGCATTCTTGTTCACCAACCCAGAAGTTCTCCAAACCCCTGCAGTTCAGGGATTTTTTTTTTTTTTTTTGAGTCTTCATTACATAGACATACTGATTACATCATTGGCCATTAGTGACCAAGTCAAGCTCCAGTCCCTCTCCTTTCCTAGAGGTCTGATAAGAGGGGGAACCTGAAAGTTCCAACTGTCTAATATCATGGTTGGCTCCCCTGGCAACCAGCCCCCATTCTTAGGAGCTTTCCAAAATTCACTTCATTAACATAAACTCAGTTGTGGTTGGAAGGGCTTGTTATGAATAACAAGACATTTCTTTTGCCTTTATGGCTCTAGAGCTATTTTCAGAAACAGAAGACAAAAGACCAAATACCAACAAAAGATGTTCCCATTGTTCTTATTGCTTAGAAAATTCCAAAGGTTTTAGGAGTTCTGTGCCAAAAATGAGATGAACATCAAGTTTTTAAAAAAAAAAATTTTTTTTAACATTTATCTATTTTTGAGAGACAGAGAGAGAGTGCAAGCGGGGGAGGGGCAGAGAGAGAGACACAAAATCTGAAGCAGGCTCCAGGCTCTAAGCTGTCAGCACAGAGCCTGATGCAGGGCTTGAACCCATGAACCGCAAGATCATGACCTGAGCCAAAGTTGAATGCTCAACCAGCTGAGCACCCAGGTGCCCATAAATACATTCTTATTATAAACCACAATATCATAGAGACCTAATCAGGGAACATTCCATGCCCATCATAACATAACATGCCTACATGCATTTCAGAATTGCTATGTACTAATGACTACTAAATGCTCTTTCTCCTGTTTTTAAATGAAAGTCTATCATGGTTATCCTATCCCTGTCTCATCACCGTATATTGGATTGGGAGGCAGATGATTTGTTTTTTAATCGGCAGGTCTCTGAATCAAGAGGAGCTGTATCTGAGAAGCTGCAGCCCAGGAGCCTCAAACCACACTTATACCTGGTAAAGATAAAATGATTCTGGACACTGAGCCTGATACTGTTTTGGAGTGAGATTTTTGCAGGTCTCTGGAGGGGGTGAGCATATTTTGCTTGTGTGAAAAATATAAAACAGGTAAACTGTGCTAAACTGCTTAATGGACACAAATTCTTCCCATCATGCCCATTTGAAATGTGATACGGTCACTTCTTCCTTCCAGAGGTGGAATCTATTTCCCCACAAGGGATTGCCTTAGGATTCACTTTAACCAACAGACCTTGAAATCTTTGCTCTCTCAGAATGCTGCTCTGCACCTGCCTTGCTTTGCCTTGCCATGCCAGGAAGAAGCACAAAACGAAAACCTACACGGAAACAGAGAGGCCCAATCCTCCACAATCTACAAGCTGAACGCAACTGCAAGAGTAAGCCTAGACAAGACCAGCAAAAAAAACCAAAAAAAAAAACAAAAACAAAAAAAAAATAAAAGCTACAAAATTATAAGAAATAATCATTGTTTTAAGCAATTAATTTTGGAGGTGATTTGCTATGCAACCACATATTCAATATTTTTTGCTATAACACTTAAAAATTTTTAATATTTTATTTATTTTTGAGAGAGAGAAAGAGTATGAGCAGGAGAGGAGCAGAGACAGAGGGAGATACAGGATCCAAAGCAGGCTCCAGGCTCCTAGCTGTTAGCACAGAACCCGATGTGGGACTCAAACCCATGAATCACGAGATCATAACCTGAGCCGAAGTCAGACACTTAACTGACTGAGCCACCCAAGCACCCCTGTTTTAACATCTTAATTCTGCATTGTCTCTTTTCTACAAGTTTCTTTTTTCTATTTCATTTTCGTCCCTTTCATGTTTTTCTCAAATGTCTGCTGATCCCTAGCTGTTCACATTTAAAAGTAACACAAATTTTTTTTAATAAAAATAAAAGTATTGTGTGGTCAGCATCAGAAAAGAAAAAAACGCAGGGAGACAAAAAAAAAAAAAAATAAGACTACCAAATGCAGTGTGTGAACTTTGGTTCCTACAGTGAAAAACAGAATAACTATAAAAAAGAACATCTGAGAGACAACTGGGGAAATTGGAATGTTGAGTGTAGTAGATAATCTTCCTAGGTCAGTATTAGATTTCTTGGATAACTATGAAAGAGAATGTCCCTGTTCTTGTTTTAAAGGAGATCTATGCTAAGCATTTCAGACTAAATATCAGGATGCTTGAAAATTACTTTCAACGGCTTCAGAAAATAGAGGTATATAGAGATGGAGATACAACATATGTAGCAAATTTTTAATAACTGGTGAATTTAGGTAAAGGGTAGAAAGGTGTTGATTCTTCCATTATTTGAATTCTAAAGTTGGAAATATGTCAAGATAAAATATTAGGGAAAACAGAAGGACACTACAATAAAAAAGACAGATATTAACAAGTGTTGGCAAGGATGTGAGAAACTGGAATTTTCATAAACTCCTGGTAGGAATTCAAAACGGTACAGCCGTTTTGGAAAACAGTTTAGCAGTTCCTTAAAAGGTTAAACATAGAGTTACCATATATATGATCCAGCAATTCCACTCCTAGATACTCGAAAGAACACTGTACATGAGTGGTCATAGAAGTATTATTCATAATAGCTAAAACATAATCAAAATGCCCATTAGCTGATGAATGGATAAACAAAATGTGGTACATCCATAAAATGGATGTCAATCAGCAATAAAAAGGAATGAAGTATCGATACATGCTACAATATGGATGAACCTTGAAAATATTATACTAGATGAAAGAAGCCAGTCACAATGGGTCACATACTGTATTATTCCATTTATATGACATGTTCAGAATAAGCAAATTCATAGAAAGTAGATTAGTGGTTTCTTGGGGCTGTGGGGTAGGGAGATTGGAGAGGAACAGGGAGTAACTGCTAATAAATTTGGGGTTTCTTTTTCAGGTAATGAAAATATTGTAAAATTAATTGGGGTGATGGTTGCACAACTCTGAATATACTAAAAACCATTAAATTATACATTTTGAGTGAATGAACTGTATAGTGTGTGAACTATACCTTCATAAAGCTGTTACATTTAAAAATGGAATAATATGCTAGAAAGCTGACTGGAAGCTCTGGGGGAGGGCTTATTGACTAATAGCCTTCACAACCAGGTGATCAAATGGCAAGACAGTCTTTTCCTTAGGGGACTGCCTGACCACCATCAATATGTAGACATCTTTTCTCTCAGGCCTTTCATCTTCTCGAGAGAAAAACTCTCCATTCTCCTGTCTTGGAGTGCAAGAGAAGAGGGTATTGGATTTTATCTGGCACATCCATTCTGATAGAAGTGTGGCAAATATGAGGTAAGAGTTCCACAGTTCAGCGGGTAGATTTACTCAATATTTATTTGCAAGCCCTTGACTCACCCCTGTTCTCCACTGTGTCTGGTGTACTCCTGACTAGAACTGCCATGGTCCAGTGTTTTACAGAAAATTTTAAATTTCCCATATTCTGTGGGGAAAGAGACCTAGGGAAGTTCAAGTAATCTACATATAGATTTTCAAATCTTCTTTTTTATGCCCAAGCCTTATTCCTGTTTTTCAGACTATTTGGTATTTCCAAGTGCTCAGTATATTTCCAAACTTTAAAGTCAATCACTAGTCTTCTATTTGCTTTCTGACAGACACAGCTGAATCATCTCCCATTCTCTTATCCCCGTGAGTCAATACTCTTTTTATGCATTTTAATGACAGTGAGAAAAACAAATGTATGTGGTTAATCCATCATGTTTAGAAGCCTTAAACAAGATTTCAAAACCCACCTCCTATGTAATTATATAAATTCTACTGCGCATGGAACAATGTTAGTCCTAGAAATAAAAAAGATGAATTGCACAGAGTAGATGATTAAAGAAACTTTATAGTTGGGTTCCCAGCATACTGCAGAGCACTATGCAAGTTTCTCGGGATATGAGCTTACAACCTGGTTGGAAAGACAGGCACAGAAACTAACTGTGTCAAAAACAGAAGCATATACAAAACACCCATGCAAGTGATTCTATTGACAGGACTTAGAAAGAATGTTACAGAAAAAATAGTATCTATGCTAGACCTTAAATATGGCAAAGACTGGCAAAGACTACAGAGGGAAAATAACGTAAGATGATATAAATTATGTGTTTCCATTGTTTATCAACTTACCAATAGAAATGTCTATCAGACAGTGCAAATCTAGATGATCTGCTACTCAGTTTTGGGAGCCAGTATTGCTATTTTATTCATTCTTATCCCCCATTATGTCTGGCACATAATGGTACTAAACAAATCTTCTATCAGTCAAAAACATAGCAAATTTATTCCAGCTTTAATGCATATGTACTTGCTGTTCCTTCTTGAAGGAATGTTCTACATCCACATTTACACAGAATTTCCTTCATGTTTTTCAGGTCTCAGGTCAAATGTTACCTCTTCAATAATGACATCCCAATACTCTTCAGTATATCATCCTGTTTTATTTTCTTCACATCACTTACCATTAACCAAAATTATCTGTTAATTGTCTGTTAACTTTATTATATCTTCTCCTTTAAAAAATAAGCTTTGTGAGAATCTCATCTGTACTGGCCAGGGTATATCTTCAGCACCTAGGACAGGGCCTGATAATAAAGTAATATCAGAGATTACATAAATATTTATTGAATACTGAATGAACTTAACTCATTTCCCTAGTTCTTGAAGGTATTTAGTGACTTGCTATAAGCACATAATCATTCAAAGAGCAACAGACTGATAATCAGTTGATATTAACATATCTATTCATAGGTAGTCATGTGATTGTGGACAAAATGTTTGACCTTTCTGGATCTACTTTCTTACTTTATCTCTAAATTTACTTCCAGCTACAAAGTTCTGTGTGGTGACTATCATGTGAACAATTTCCAACACATCTTCAGTCATCTCAAAAGCACTCATTTTTTTAACCTCTGATTTAACAAATCAAAATTTGTACTTTTTCTCCCTCAAATATTTTAAACTCCAATTCTGTCAGTAGTACCACATATTTTATTGAAATCTCCATGATAGGGGTGCCTGGGTGGCTCAGTTGGTTAAGTGTCTGAATTTGGCTCAGGTCATGATCTCACAGTACATAAGTTCAAGCCCCACATCGGGCTCTGTACTGACAGCTCAGAGATTCTGTGTCTCCCTCTCTCTCTGCTCCTCCCCTGCTTGCTCTCTCTCTCTCAAAAATAAACATTAAAAAGATTAAAATTAAAATAAATAAAATCTCCATGATAAACATTCACAAAATCTTTGATCTCTTTCTCTCTCACTCTTTCACTCCCCTTCATTCCCTAAATCTAATCTCTAAATGGACCTGCTTATTCTTCCTTCTAATTGGCCCTTAGATTCATTCTGCATCACTACTCCTACTGCTATCAATCTAGTCAGACCCTCATTACCTCAGACATGAGTTATAATCACTTTTTGCTGTTCTCCTTTTATTTAATCTTCTCCCCCACTTCAATCTAACCTGCGTATTTTCTCCAAAATTATTTTTCTTTTTTTTTCCCGATCAATATTACTTTTTATTTTTTTTTTAATTTTTTAATTTTTTATTTTATTTTTCAATATATAAAATTTTCCAAAATTGTTTTTCAAAATAGCACTTAAATTTCATTAATCTCCAAATTCAAGAGGGCTCCTCTTGTCTACAAACTAAGTCTAAATGCATCTGCCTGATTTTTAAGAGTTCTCCACTTTCTCATTTCATTCTCCTTTTCAACTTTCATCTTCTGCACACAGTAGAGGTCCCAACAGAGGACCAAGATGTTCTCTACTATAATTTTCTTATTGTCTCCTACCTAATCCATGCTCATTCCCACCTCTAAACCTAGAATAAATTTTCAACTCCCCCCTTATCTAAATTCTATCCATGTTTTTTTTTTAATTTTTTTTTTAATGTTTATTTATTTTTGAGGGAGAGAGACAGAGCACAAGCCAGGAAGGGGCAGAGAGAGAGGGAGACACAGAATCTGAAGCAGGCTCCAGGCTCTGAGCTATCACCACAGAGCCCAACATGGGGCTGGAACCCATGAACCACAAGATCATGACCTGAGCCAAAGTCAATGCCTAACTGACTGAGCCACCCAGGAACCCCAATTGTGTCCATGTTTTATGCCCAATTCAAAACCCCTTTCTCCAAGAATCCTTCCCTGACCACTCTGAACCATTCTGACTCCTCCATTCTCTAAGTTCCTGTTGTGTGCTTAAATTCAACACCACAAAGTTTAATAAGAATTCCCCAGTTGTTCTATCTGTGTCCAATCTGCCTCTTCAAATGGGATGTTTTTTAAGTGCAAGAACTATTCCACACTTCTTTCATTTACTATTCTGTAGCATTTAGTACAATTCTAGGCACAAAGTAAGAACTCAGTGAATTAAATGGCAATCAGAAGAGCTCATTTTTATACAATTTCTTACATATTACAAAGCAATTTCACCCGTATTTTCTACTTGATCCTTAAATTGCTTCTCTGAGGTATTCAGGACTAGACTTAAGTAAAAACTTGACCGCTCTGACAACTATGAAACCTTGGAGGAAAAAGACTAATTTTTCTGAGATGCAGTTTCCTAATCTGATGATAAATTTCAAGTTTATCCCAAAAAGATAAGCTCATATTTTAAGAGATCATCACTGTTGAAAGCTTGAAACATATTTTTATATGAGTTAACAACCCCAATCAGTTAAATTAATAAATGTGAATATAGGAAAAATCTATAACTATCTGATTTCAATTTCTACACTACTGCAACTTTTAAAAATATTATACATAATATGTTTTAAATACTATAAACATTTTACCAAAAAGCTGTACTTCTTTAAATACATCTTATCTATTATTTACATCCTAACACATCTCAAGAGATTTAAGGTACTGATTTCAAGAAGCTTGCTACACTCTGGAGTGCCTGTGTGGCTCACTCTAGTTAAGAATCCAACTTCAGCTCACATCATGATCTAGTGGTTCAAAAGTTCAAGCCCCACATCAGGCTCTGCACTAGTAATGAGGAGCCTGCCTGTGATTCTCTCTCTCCCTCTCTTTCTGCCCCTCATCCACTTGCACTCATGCTCTCTCAAAATAAGTAAATGAACTTAAAAAATATTTTTTAACTTAAAAAAAGAGGCTTGCTACATTTTTATTTGTGATTTTTATTACCAGAGAAGGCTAAATTATTTCCATCAGAATACTCCTTCTATTTTACATGGGGAGTCCATGTCAAAATGTTATTCATTTATTGGAAATACACTTTAGTTACTCAGTTCATTGCTAAATATAACATTATTTATCTTAAATACTCAACGCTCAAAATCATTAGCCAAATATCTATAAATTTGGGAATAGTATCTCTATGTTAAAAGCAGAAAGTTATATTACCTGTTTAATAATCACTAGTGTTAAACAACAAGAGTAATGAAATAAATCACTGGTTCTCAAAGTGTGGTCCCTGGATCAACCATATCAGCAACACCTGAGGACTTTCAGAAATGCAAATTCCAGGGCCTCAGGTCTATTGAATCAAGAACTGAGGATGGGACCCAATAATCCTGCTTTAATAAAGTCCACTACGTGTGAGAACCACTGATATAAATTAACCTAAGCAAGCCATAATTACTTGGTCACTGAATATTTTCTAAATAGATAGGAAATTTAGGTCCTATCTAGGAAAGTATTTTTTTTTTTTGCTTCCTTGTTTTAAGTTATCAAATGATGATTTAAAGGACTATATAAAATGTTGAGTGCCAAAATCAGGCCTCAACAATGAAAAGGAGAAATGTGGTGACTAGTCTAATCTTTTACATTAAAAATCAGAGAAAATTAATGCTAAATACCCAAAATATGCAAATATTCCCAAAATCTGAATCAGGGCATACGACTAAAAAGATTTAATTGTTTCCCCATTTGGTACACTTAAAATTTATGATCAGAGTCAGAAGTGTTGTAGAAGAAGCAAAATAAGGAAAGCATATGGGAATCAATCCCAGGGTCCTAAGTTTATAAATATTCTGTTCTAACCCAGAGATTTCCAACTAGTGCACTAGGACAGTGTCCTATGAATAAATTACTGGTTTGAGAGTAATTATTACTCTTCTCAGTTGTGCAGAAGGCTGGGCACAGCATGGGAAAGCCAAACACCCACAACCAGGATTAATTTTGTCCACATGCTCCTCTACACTGTACAAATACTGTGCTATCATTTTCCAATTACTCCATGATGTGGGCTGAAAAAAGTAGGAAGCACACTTCCAACCATTTCTGCTAACTCAGGGAGTAAAATAACTTCAGTTGCAGTTACAGAAAACACTACTCAAATTGGCTGTAAAAAGAAAAGGAGGGGTGCCTGGGTGGCTCAGCCAGTTGAGCATCCTGACTTAAACTCAGGTCATGATCTCATGGTTCGTGGGTTCGAGCCCCGTGTCAGGCTCCGTGCTGACAGCTCAGAGCCAGGAGCCTGTTTCAGATTCTGGGTCTCCTTCTCTGTCTGCTCCTCCCCCATTCACGCACTGTCTCACTCTGTCTCTCAAAAATAAATAAATGTAAAAAAAAATGTAAAAAGAAAAGGAAATTTACTGGCTTTTCTGATGTAATGGTCTAGAATTAGGTTTGGCTGCAGGCAAGCAATGTAACCAGCACTGAGATTGTTATTACCTTGTTAATTTTTGCCTGTTAACATTCTCAATAGGCTATCACTTCATAATGCCCAAACGGTTGTAAGCAGCTACCAAAGCTACATACTTCCTTGTTCCTTCTTCCCCCAAGAAAAAAAGAATCTGTGTCCTGATAAAAGTCCGGAGGTTACCAATTTGGGGCTGCATGGGTTACCTTTCCACCCCTGAACCAATTACTGAGCTGGGGATTGATGGAAGCACAGTTCAACAAGCTCCATCTCTGGAGCTGGAGGTGAAGTCAATCCAGGTTAATCTCACAAACATCACATGCCTGAGAAAGTGAGGATTATATAGGGAAATATCAGGTATTGTTAGCAGAAAAAAGGAAGAATGTATGTGGGTCAATAGAAACAGCTTTCCATGATAGCTTACCACACATCTCTAAATGGGCTAAAATACACGATAAAACTGATTGCTTTTTTTTCTTTACATGTTAGTAATCTAAAAAAAAAAGTATATTAAAATAACGTATTTACCTATCAAATTAGCACACGTTTAAAAAAAACTATTTAGTACTAGTAAAGGAATGGTGAAACAGGCATTCAATCAATTCTGGTAGAAATATAAATGGAAACAATCCTTTGAAAAACAATTTAGAATGTCTCAAGAGTCATAAACTATACAGATATATACTTCACTTCTGAAAATCTATTCAAAAGAAAAAACACCTAAATGCAGAAAAATTTTCATATTAACATATTTACTACTACTTGTTAATAAAAACAAGACAGAATAAAAACAAACAACCTAAATGTCCAGGAATAAGAAATCATAATCAATTTAAGGTATCACTACCTGGTGAAGGTGCCTGGGTGGCTCAGTCAGTTGGGTGTCCGACGTTGGCATGGGTCGTGGTCTCATGGCTTTGTGGGTTCAAGCCACACGTCCTGACAGCTCAGAGCCTGGAGTCTGCTTTGGATTCTGTCTCCCTCTCTCTCTGCCCCTCCCCCACTCACACTGTGTGTGTGTGTGTGTGTGTGTGTGTGTGTGTGTGTGTGTGTGTGTGTCTCAAAAATAAATAAACATTAAAAAAAATTTTTTTTAATAAAATAAAATGAAAATAATAGCTAATATTTGTTGAGCACTTATGATATACAAGACAGTCTCTTAAAACCACATTCAGTTCTCCAGGACACTTTCTGAAATATTTGCTATTAGTATTCCCATTTCAGAAATGAAAAAACTGAGGCATAAAGAGATTAAGTAACTTGTCCAAGGTTACACACAAGGTATGGAACCTTCTAGATATGAACCAAATAATCCAGTTCCAGGCTTGCAATCTTTACCACTGCATTATATTGCCTCTCAATATCGTGTTTGTGTAGTTTATAATAAAATGTTTATGTTATAATGTTTTATAAAAAGTGAACAATCAACAACAACAACAGAACTCAGTCTTCCAGTTAAAAGACAGGAGGTCCAACAGAGGTATTTAGTTTAGCCCCCACTAAAGTAACAGTTGGCAATTTAAGAATAAACCTTGGGCCAAGAGACTGAGAATGTAACAAAAACAAAAAATATTGTTTTCTGTCAGGCAGATACAGGAGCCTACTTAGCATTTTCTCCTTCTCCCTCCCCTTTTGCCCCCTCCCAAATAAACTTAAGAAAAACAAAAGAAACGGGGCGCCTGGGTGGCTCAGTCTGTTAAGCGTCGGACTTCGGCTTAGGTCACGATCTTACAGCTCTTGGGTTCAAGCCCCACATCAGGTTCTGTGCTGACAGCTCAGAGCCTGGGGCCTGCTTCAAATTCTGTGTCTCCCTCTCCCTCCCTGCCCCTCCCCCACTCATGCTCTGTCTCTCTCTCTCTCAAATATAAACACTAAAAAAAATTTTAAAGAAACATCTTTAATATTCTCACTAAAAGATCATATATTGCACTTATGAAAAAAGGAAGATGCTACAATAAAAGGAAGATTCACTGAAATAGTAGATATAAAGACAAAATTGAAGAAATCTTACAAAAAGAAGAGCAAAAGTCAAAGAAATACAGAACTGAAGAAAAAAGTATTAGAGGATTAATTCAGAAGGTCTAACAGAAATTAGAGAACAGAGAAATACAGAAATTAGAGAATAAATCATGAAAAGTTGTCAAGATTGATTTTCTCAGAACCAAAAAAATACGAGTTTGCAAAGAGCTCATTAAGTGCTGGCACAAGACATATTGTGGTGAAATAATGGAACACTGGAGAAAAGGGAAAGGTCCTATAACCTTCCAGAAAAAAAATAAAAATTTTTTCCACACAATGAAAATTTAGTCTTCAATATCTACAATAAAATCTACAATAAAGAAGTTAAGTCTTCAAACATAAAGGAAAGTTATTACCAAACTGGAATTTTATTGCCATGCTAAGTGTGGAGGTAAAAGATATTTTCAGACAAGCAATGTCCAAAACAATTTACCTTCCATACATCCTTTCTCAAGAAGCTATTTAAGGATTTCTCCAAGGAAGAGGAAGACACGGAATCTAGGAAACGGGGGATTCCAAGTGAGAGAGAGAAGAAACAAATGTCTGGGATGGTAAAGTGAGATACCAAGATGACACTTGCACAGCAACCAGTCCAGATTGGTGTTGTCTAGCAGAGTTTGGTAAAAAGCTCCTCAGTAGAATGAAATGAACAGATTACCAACTGTTTTTAAATCTTAATAAGAGTTTTACATAAATGAGAAAAGTCTGGGGTTGAATTAGTAATGAACACATCAAAAAGTAAGCAATGGAGGAAGCAAAACAATGGTTAGGGGTGGTGCTGTACAGGAAAGGAAAAAAAAAACTCATAGCGTACTACAATGGTTTAGTTATGAACAGCATTCATGCAGTCTTAATAATACAACTATAAATATTGAATAGTCAAGATTATGATATAACTACATGGGGAAGATAGATAATACGTGAAGGGAGAGGAGTTAGAATACAAGATAAAAGCAAGTTAAATCCTCACCTCTGATTATGGATAGTCATTAGATAATGTCTAAAACTGGAAAACCAAGAATAAAATAAAATAGTTTACAGTAGCTGCTCTGAAGAGGAGAAAATGGCAGGGTAAATTCTACTTTTCTGAACAAATCTTGTAAAAATTTTTAATTACTTACATTGGGTCACACATAACTAATGAAAATACATACTAAATTTTAAAAATTGGGATTCAGGGACACCTGGGTGGCTCAGTCGATTAAGCTTCCGACGTCGGCTCAGGTCATGATCTTGCAGTTTGTGAGTTCCAGCCCCGCAACGGGCTCTGTGATGACAGCTCAGAGCCTGAGCCTGCTTCGGCTTCTGTGTCTCCCCCTCTTTCTGCCCCTCCCATGCTCATGCTCTGTCTCTCTCTGTCTCTCAATAATGAATAAACATTAAAAAATGAAATAAAATAAATAATAAATTAATAATAAATAAAAATTGGGATTCAAAATTACATAAGCATCATGGTTAAAACTATACCCATATAAATGCCATCAGAAAAATACTGAAAGGAAATACATAAAATGATAACTGTAATTAACTTTCAGTGATCAAAGCACAGTGATATTCTTCTCCTTCATTCTGCTTTCTATAAAGAGTATATGTAATGGAAGAAAAAATTGCATTGTTTTAAGTTGCTACAGAATTACTTCAGTTGTAAACCTTTGGAGAGAGATGAAATCAGGTTAGCTGCAAGCAGCATTCATTATCAGGAAAAAGAGAAAAGAACAGGACAGATTAGACTAGACTACATCCACAATCTTTGCATGTGGTAAATTTCATAAAACTTTCATCTTAATTATATGTAAATGTAAATACATGCATGTGTACTGGATCACGATGTGAAATGTATTTCTTATTGTGGGTCAGAGTCCAAAAATAGTTCTTACAATAGTATTACAGACAGTTGATAAATTGAGAAATGCAGGCGTTCCATTACTATGTGCTTTTGAAAAAGACATGCATTTTTGTCAATTCCTATAAGGATCCACAAAGATGTGGATTCAAATTCTGCCTTCTCTTACTAGCTGTGTGACCTCTCTAGGTTTCAGTTTCCTCATCTATATAACAGTAATAATACTTCACAGGGTGCAAGGATTAAATGAGGTAATATATTTAATTCCTGGCATATAGTAAGGGTTCAAAAGCCAATGAACAAGAAATGAGGATGCTACTATGGACAAAACATGCCTTTTTGGTTATTTAAAGGAGACATGAAATATTTAATTTCACGTTTCATTCACATTTCCCTCTGCAGATCAAAATACTCTCACACTTCAAAATCTTTTATTACAGCAATCTCCAAAAATGCATATGCCTTTCCCTATTTTGAAACACAATTTGGATAAACTCAAATAGGAAAGAAATCATTAAAAAAATGCTAACTGTATCTTTAACATTACCTTCAAACTATTACTAACAAATTCTTATAGTTTATTTATAGTAATTTATAATAAATTTATTATTTATAATATTTATATTCATAATAAATATGATTATA